>NC_133666.1:618216315-618236276 GCF_037893015.1 Macrotis lagotis | reverse complement strand
TCAGACACTTAATAATTACCTAGCTGTGTGGCCTTGGACAAGCCACTTAACCCCATTTGCCTTGCAAAAAAACTTAAAAAACAAACAAACAAAAGAATGTAAATTCCTTGAGGGCAGGGACTCTCTTTTAATTTATATTTTTTTGGGGGGGGGGTTAGGGAATTTTTTTACAAAGCAATGGAGTTAAATATCTTGCCCAAGGCCACACAGCTAGGTAATTAAGTGTCTGAGGTTGGATTTGAACTCAGGTCCTCCTGACTCCAGGGCCGGTGCTCTATCCACTGAGCCACCTAGCTGCCCCTATTTTTTTTTACATCTTAAAGGCTTAGTATTTTATCAAATTTGAAAATGGTATGAAGCTGAAAGGGACATATACTGGATGACAGAATATAGACCCAGAAAGATCACCCCAGGATCCTGGATTTAAAGATGAAAGGAAGCTTAAAATTTATCTAGTCTAAACCCCTCATTTTACAGATAAGAAAACTGATTCCCAGAGAGACCTCTCATGTTGGAAGGCAGTCTTCTCACTCCAAAGTCACTATTCCACTGTACCATTCAAGCAATATCTTTCAGTATCTTATAAAGGAAAAAACCCTCATATTTCTTTATTCCCACCCCTCATAAAATTTTTATCAATTTACTAGTTCCAGTGTTTCCTTTGGAACTTTATTTTAAGAATTAAAATATTTTGGTGCCTTCCAGGATCTTCTTAGATTGGAGCAATGAGCTGAATCTGATAATAATCCACAATTATTTATTGATTTATGATCTACAAAGCACTTTGCATATATTATCATCTTTGAACCTCACAACAAATCTGTAAGATAAGTAGGACAAATAATATTATTTTCATTTTCCAGATGTGGAAACTATGATTTTCCCATTATCACCCAAGTAGGTAATTAGCTGGCAGAGCTGGAATTCAAACCCAGATTTTCTGATTCCAAATATAGCATATTCTACTACACAAAACTTATGATAAAAAGTGAGGACAAATGTAAAATGGTACACTTGAAATATCAGCTAGTATATGTAGTGCTTTCGGATTTACAAAGTGTTTCATAAATACTAACTCATTGAAGCCTTAATAACCCTGGAAGACAGGTATTATTATTATTATTATTATTATTATTATTATTATTATTATTATTATTATTATTATTAGTTCCATGTTACAGATGAAGAAACTGAGACAGGCAGATTCAGAAGTGTTTGAAGCTGGATTTGAACTTCAGTCTCCCTGACTCCAGGCCCAAGGCTTTATCCACTGTACCTCCTGGCTGCCTGTTTAGAAAAAAAAATTCAATGGGATAAGTCCAGAATCTGGTAGAATTGGTCATGTTCGTGGAAAAGGATGGGGGTACTTCTAAGGGCTACAAGGTCAGTATGAAACAGTATTGTGAGTCAGCATCCCCCAAAAAGAGTAATTTTGGACTACATTATAGTAAAGATAAGAACAAGGAGTATAGTAGTTCCCTATCCTCTGCCCTAGTCAGAAGACTTCTCAAATGCTAGGCTTATTTCTGGGAAGGAAGGACACTGATAGTTTGGAATGTGCTCCGAACACATCATCAACAAGAGACAAGGTCATAACAACTTAGTTTTAGAGCTAGATAGAACTCTAGAGGCCATCTATCCCAATCCCCTCATTTTATACTTGGGAAAACTGAGGCTTAGAGAGGCCAAGGCATAATTCATACAGGGTAGGCAATAAATGGCAGATGTGGAATTAATCAAAGAAATAGAGGACGTTTACTGTGAAAAAAGAAAAAACTGAGGGGAGATGTGAGAGCTGTCTTCTAACATTTGAAGAAGAATGAGTTTTGTTTACCTTGATCCCAAAGGGCAGCATTAAGACTAATGGATAGGGGCAGCTAGGTGGCTCAGTGGATAGAGCACCGGCCCTGGAGTCAGGAGTACCTGAGTTCAAATCCCGCCTCAGACACTTAATAACTACCTAGCTTTGTGGCCTTGGGCAAGTCACTTAACCCCATTACCTTACAAAAACCTAAAAAAAAAAAGACTAATGGGTCCCAAAAGGAGACAGATTTCACTAAATTGGAAGAAAAAGCAGTCTGAGAATTAGACTTTGCTCATTCCCCCCTCCTCCATTAGACTAGGAGCCCCTCCTCACCTCCATTTTTGAATGATCAACTGCCATAATGATCTTCCTCAAGTGAAGGTCTAATCATGTCATTCCCCTACTCAATAAATTCCAGTGGGTTCCTATTTCCTTCAAGATAAATACAAAAATCCTCTCTTTGGCATTTAAAATCTTTGCCAACTTGACTACTTCCTATATTTCCAGTCCTCTTACCCTTTACCTACTTACAATGCTCTGCCTACTTGTTCCTCACAGGTAATATTCCATATACCAATGTCTTTCCATGAACTATCATCCATGCCTAGAATATTTTTCTACAGGCTAAAGAAGAATGAAAAGTTAAGAATGTCATTTGAGGCTTTGAACTGGGTGACTAAAAGGATGGTGGTCCTCTCAAAAGAAATAGAGAAGAAAGATGAGTTCTGTTTTGAATATGTTACCCTTTGAATATGTTAAATTGGAGATACCTACAGAAAAGAAAAATAGATTATAAATGAGCATTTGTGTACTTGTGTCATGCTACTAGTCAACAAGCATTTATGCATTTATATTCCAGAGACTGTGGTACATAGATGTTGTGTTACAAAGATGAATTGAAACAGTCCTTGATCTGAAAGAGCTGGAGAAATTCACCTGAAAATCTGATATAAGGTCTTATACCCTGACATTGGAAAAGATGACTCCCAATAGAGTCAGTGTTGGAGGAGCTATGGGAAGATAGGTACATTAATACATTACTGTGATTCTGATGATTAGTTCAAACATGTGCGAGGTCAGTTTGGAATAATTATGCAAAAGCAAAGTAAATCAATGGTCCCAAGACATCAAAGACAGAAACCAATAGCCATCATATAGCAAAGAATTAATTGTGTCATTCGTTGTGACAGAGAAAAGATAAAAATAAAAGAATGAGAAAAGGTAACCATAAGTTGCAGAGCAGATGGGAAAATGTTTATTGTGTATATGATAAAATATTATTTCATAAGTTTAGAGAAACATGGAACTTTATATAGATGGATGCAGAGTAAATGAAACAGAACTAAAAAAAATTAATCTACAGCAATTGTAACTGTGTAAATGAAAATGTCACTAAAAGGAAGGCATTATGAATTCAACATAACCAAAAGTTCATCTTTCCTCCTAAACCCACCTCTCTTCTGAACTTCCCTCCAAAAAGATCCAGGGCATCCCCATCCTCTCAGTCACCCAGGTTAGCAATTCAACTTTTCCCATATCCCATTAGTTGCCAAATATTGTCATTTTTTCCTTTACATTTATTATATTTGTCTTCTTTTCTCTACTGGCACAATAAAACACTTTAGGTCAGGTCCTCATCAATAGCTTTCTAAGTAATTTCTCTGCCCTCTTCAATCTGTCCTGCATCCAGTCATAAAGGTAGTTTTCCTAAAGCATAGATTTCCCCCCACTCAGTAAACTCTGGGAGTTCCCTGTGACTTCTTTTGTTTTACATTTAGCCAGCACCACACCATCCAAATATGAAATCGTGGATTACAGAAAGCAGAAAAGTTTTGAAATACTCTGGACAAATTTATTTACCTTGGCAGTGTACTTTCAGGGAGGTACATGTTGACAGTGAGGCTGACACACATTGCCAGAGCTAGCTCAGTATTTGGGAGACTCTGAAAGTATGGGAAAGAAGAGGTAATAGACTGACTACCAAACTGAAGGTCTACGGAGCTGTTATGCTGACCTCGTTGCTATATGACTGTGAAACCTGGACAGTCTACCAGCACCGTGTCAGGAAACTGAATTGCTTCCATTTAAATTCTCTTAGGAAGATTCTGAAGATAACCTGGCAGGAGAAGATACCAGGCACTTAGGGTCCTTTCTCGAGCTAAACTGCCTAACATTACAGCATCACTACAGAGAGCACAACTACAATGGGCTGACCATGTTGTTAGAATGTCAAATGTCTGCTTGCCAAAAAGACTATTTTATGTAGAGTACTCATAAAGGGGTCAGAAAAAGTGATACTGGAACACCCTGAAGATCTCTTTTAAGTATTTTGGAATTGATTGTGCAGCAAGGGAGAGGACTGTCCAGCCTGGTGTGCCCTCATAAGAGAGGGGGCTGCACTCTATGATTGGAAGGCAAAATTGAAGCAGCTCAAAGGAAATGTGAGAAACATATGGACTGTTTGTGCCTAACTTGTGATAGAGTATTCCAATCTCATATTGCTTTGATCAGCCACAGTCAGACATACTATAATTTGTTTCATATATAGTGATGTAATTTTGTGTTTTTTTGATAATGAAGAACAACAGCCAATCAGTCAACATAGGCCCTCTTCATGCCCTGACCCCCTTCCTGCCTTTTAAGTCTTCATACATGTCCCTCCCTCTATAATCCAACCTAAATACTAATCTGTTTATTGGTCTTTATGCACAATACCCTGTCTCTTCTGTGCATGCCTTTGTGTTGATTGCTTCCTATTCTTGATTTCTTTCAAGATTCATCTCAAATGCAACCTTCTACAGGATGTCTTTTTCAGACCTTCAATGGCTCCCCTCATGACTCATGGTTTCCCCTCTCAAGTTATCTTCCATCTACTCCATATGTGTCCTATAAGTCTCTACCATCAAGTGTTGGGACTGGTCTTAGTTTTATTTTTGTATCTCCAATGTTACACCATCCGGAAAACTATAAATGATTAAAAAATACTTATTGATTGATTGGAAAAAACAGAGGTTCAGAAGAAAAGATAATTAAGCAAGCTTCCTCATAACAGAAGTGTTTTTTACTATGACATAATATTGTGTGTATGTGTGTGTGTGTATGTATGTATGTATGTATTTCCTGGTGCAGTTTCTGTATCTAAAAAAGTATTTTTACTTAATTGTTCAATTGGAATTGGGAGGGAGATATTTTCGGAAATGATTGTGAGTTAGATTGATGGATATTTTTTAAAGCGTCAGTAAAATTCATTTTATAAGACACTAAGACACTTCATCTGGCTTAGTGTTGTACAACTGTAGTCCCTCATGGCAAGGAGGCTGAGGCTAGTGGATTACTCGAGCCTGGGGGTTCTTGCATTGGGACTAAAGTCAACTGAGTGTCCATACTGAGAACAGGACCAGTTGTGTTGAGCTCCAGAAGCAGGTTAGAAAAAAAGAACAGGGCCAAACTTCTGTTCTGATCAGTATTTGAGATCAGCTCTGTGGGTATTGACTGTACTTCTAACCTAGTTGAGACAGGAAGTCCTAGACCAAAAAAAAAAAATTAAGAAAGAAGCTTCTTAATATTTAGATGATTGTTTATTGCGTAATAAGCCATTTTGCTTTAATTCATTGTTTAAAATAAGCAAATAAAAAAGAGAAAAATTAAAAAGAGGGGAGCTGAAAGAACCAATATCTGAAGCCATCAGCCATTGGAGGTACGTTCCAGGGCCAGAGTGAACAAAAAAGATTTGCAACAGTTGGTTGTGGAAGATGGTATGAGGCACTGATAATGTAGAAATAAGATGCTGAACAAAACATTGAGGTTGCCCTCCTCTTCCTGGCTCCTAAATTGGATGTTTCCCCAACCCCTTCCCCACGGAGTCTATCGTCATCCTGAAAAAAAACGCATGTAAACCCAGGTTCCAAGTGCCTGCTGGACAGCTCCATTCGGATTTCCCCGCCTACCGACGTCTCCCCGCTCCCCCCTCCATCCTGCTCTCAAATCTGCATTTCCTATTTCTAGTGGAGACCATTCCTTTGATTTTTCCAGTGATCCAGGCCCAACTGCTCCCCCCGCCCCCCCCCCCCCCCCCCAGTCAGGTCGCCAGATCTCGCTTCAGCCTCCACAGAGGCCATCTGATGTTTGCCGTCCTGGCCCCCAGCTTGGCCAAACCTCTCCTTGTTGCATTCCTATGATGTTCGGAGGATGGAAATGATGAATGCTAAAATCGGCAGCAGCGGAAGACAGAGGAGAAGGGTGGGAAAGAGTTGGGTTTGGAAACGGAAGGCTTAGGCTGTAGCGCCGGCTCTGCGCCTTCTGAAGCCTCAGTTCCCCAAGCTGTAAAATGAGGAGCCTGGGTTGGATGACGAGTCGGTGTGGATCTTAATAGCGCTCCTGCCGCCGGCCCTGGAAGCCGGACGGCTGGGCAGCGCCTGGGGTCTCCCCGCAGCCCCCGGGCGCGCGGGGGCACGCGGGGGCACGCGGGTCTCCCAGTTTTCTCCCCGCAGCCCCCCGGGCACCCGGGGGCACGCGGGTCTCCCAGTTTTCTCCCCGCAGCCCCCCGGGCACGCGGGGGCACGCGGGTCTCCCAGTTTTGGTCTCCCAGCTGGAGGAGGAGACGTGAAGGGATTTCCCGGCTAGATGCGGGCTGGGGGCAACGGGGGGAGAGGTGGAAGGAGCCTCTGGGATCTCAGTCTTTCCTAGCCCAGACGAGACGGGCCGCGACTTCCCTCGCGGACTAAGCCCGGTCTTGTCGCTCCAGGCCCGCCGGCCCGGCCGTGTTGGCTGCCCGTCTCTGGGCCGGAGCCTTTGGAAGAGGCGGAGGCGCTGCGGACCCCCGCGGGCGCCCCCCCCGACGGGCCCGGGGCCGGGGCGGCGGGCTCCTCGGGCCAGGCCGGGACGTCCCACCCCGTCCCCGCGCAATCTCCAGCGCCGGCCACTAGGGGGCCGCGCCCCGCGATCCCGCTCCTAGCGGCTCCTGCCTTCCGCTCACCCACAGCTGTTTCCCGCAGGAGATTGACAGCTGGGCTCCCGGGTTGCCATGGGGATAGGCAAATGAGCACGGCCGGGCTGGGGTTCCGATTGGCCTGGGGGCTGCGGCTCCCGCCCGGGGAGGCGGGCTCGCGCGCCGCGCTCTATAAAAGGGCCGCCGCGGCGTTGCGCGTTCCGAGCGCGCGGAGCCGGGGGCGGGGGGGGGCGCTGGGCGGGCCGGGCCGGGCCGGGACGCGCCGGGACGCGCCGGCCGCGCCTGGGAAGCCGCGGGAGCGGCGCGTGCCGCAGCCGAGCGGGCCGGGCCGGGCCGGGGAGGGCGCCGGCTCCGGGGCCCGGGCGGCGTCTCAGCCCAGGCGCGCGGGGAGCCGGCCCCGGGCGCCGCCGCGCACTTCCCCGCCAGTCCGCTCCGACTAACTTTTGCGCCCCGCGCGCCCCCCCCCCCGCCTCCGCGGGCCCAGACCCCGCGCCTCGGCCGCGGCCGCCCGCCCCGTCGGGGGCGCCGCGCTGCGCCCCGCGGCCCCGGGCGGCCAGGGCGCGCGGGGCGGGCCGGGGCCGGGCCCCCCCTGAGATGGCCTCGGAGCTGGCGATGGGCGGCGAGCTGCCCAGCAGTCCCCTGGCCATCGAGTACGTGAACGACTTCGACCTGATGAAGTTCGAGGTGAAGAAGGAGCCCCCCGAAGCGGAGCGCTTCTGCCACCGCCTGCCCCCCGGCTCCCTGTCCTCCACGCCGCTCAGCACGCCCTGCTCCTCCGTCCCGTCCTCGCCCAGCTTCTGCGCCCCGAGCCCGGGCACCGGCGGCCCCGGGGGCGGCGGCGGCGGCGGCGCGCCCGGCGGGGGGCCCCCCGGGCCTGCGAGCGCGGGCCCCCCGGCCGTCGGGGCGCTGGGCGGCAAGCCGCCGCTGGAGGACCTGTACTGGATGAGCGGCTACCAGCACCACCTCAACCCCGAGGCGCTCAACCTGACGCCGGAGGACGCGGTGGAGGCGCTCATCGGCAGCGCCCACCACGGCGCCCACCCCTCGGCCGCGGCCTACGAGACCTTCCGGGCCCAGGGCTTCCCGGGCGGCGGCGCGGGCGCGGGCGCGGGCGCGGGCGGCGGCGGGGGCGCCGGGGAGGAGCTGGGGCCCGGCCACCACCACGCGGCCCACCACCACCACCACCACCACCACGCGGCCCACCACCACCACCACCACGGCGCGGCCCACGGCCACGGCCACGGCCACCACGTGCGCC
The DNA here is from genome assembly GCF_037893015.1 of Macrotis lagotis. NCBI lineage: Eukaryota > Metazoa > Chordata > Mammalia > Peramelemorphia > Peramelidae > Macrotis > Macrotis lagotis. The sequence continues at coordinate 618,228,266 of NC_133666.1, read as the reverse complement.
TGGAGGAGCGCTTCTCCGACGACCAGCTGGTGTCCATGTCGGTGCGCGAGCTGAACCGGCAGCTGCGGGGCTTCAGCAAGGAGGAGGTGATCCGCCTGAAGCAGAAGCGGCGCACGCTCAAGAACCGCGGCTACGCGCAGTCCTGCCGCTACAAGCGGGTGCAGCAGCGGCACATCCTGGAGAGCGAGAAGTGCCAGCTGCAGAGCCAGGTGGAGCAGCTGAAGCTGGAGGTGGGCCGCCTGGCCAAGGAGCGGGACCTCTACCGGGAGAAATACGAGAAGCTGGCGGGCCGGGGAGGCCCGGGGCCGGCGGGGCCCGGGCCGGCGGCCGGAGGCGGCGGCTTCGCCCGGGAGCCCTCCCCGCCCCAGGCCGCCCCGGGGGCCGCCAAGGGGGCCGCCGACTACTTCCTGTGAGCCGGGGTCCCCGGGGCCTCCGCCCGGGAGCCGGGGCCCGGCCCAAGGCCGCTCTGAACTCGGGACGCGTCCAGAAGCTCCCCCCCGAGGGAGGCCGCCCCGGGAAGGGGGGCCCGGGCCCGGGAGCGCCGCGGCGCTCGGAGGCCGCCTCTCCTCCAAACTTTCCTAGGACTCGGGGGGAGCGGCCGCCTGCGTCCCCCCCGCCCCTTCTCCCCGCCGGGCCTCCCTGCATGCGGGCCATGTATGGACTCGGGGGTCCCCGCCCGGGCCTCGGGCCCAGTCTCTCTCTCTCTCTCCGGCACTTTGGCGCCTTGACGGTTCTGCATCCTTTCCGTCCTTCTGTCTCCCGAACCCAACTCTCCGCACAGAAAAGTCTTAAGCGGCCGGGCTAGGGCCCGTCCCGGAGGCCCGCGCGCGCCCCCGGACACCCAGGCCCGGGCCCAAACCGCAATCTCCGGCTCCAGAGCCCGGGGCCGTCCCGGCGGAGAGCCCCGCTTCCCCACCCCGGGCCGGGGCCAGGATTGTCTCCAGGCTCGGACCTGGAAGTGTGGGTGGAAGGGGGACTTTGCCTGCTCGGACCGTTCCCTCCGGCCCCTTCGGCTAAGATGGTGCTGAGCACGGGGGTGATGTTCATTGGCATTGCTACTACTATCATCATTATTATGAATTAGTATTATTATTATTATTATTAACCTTATTGCTATGAGGATGGAGAATGGTTATTTTAAACAGGAAACTTGAGCCAGATTTAACTTATTTAAAGGAGGCCACTTGTACATATGTAGAATTTAGGTTTGGAGGGCTCAGCTCTCGTCCTTTGCTCTTACTCCTTCTCCGGCTCTCTCATTCTCTCTCTCTCTCTCTCTCTCTCTCTCTCTCTCTCTCTCTCTCTCTGTCTGTCTCTCTGTCTCTTTCTCTCTCATTCTCTCTCTGTCTCTGTCTCTTTCTCTCTTATTCTCTCATTCTCTCTGTCTCTCATTCTCTCTCTGTCTCTTTCTCTCTCTCATTTTCTCATTCTCTCTCTCTCTCTCTGTCTCTCTGTCTCTTTCTCTCTCTTATTCTCTCATTCTCTCTCTCTGTCTGTCTCTCATTCTCTCTCTGTCTCTTTCTCTCTCTCATTTTCTCATTCTCTCTCTCTCTCTCTGTCTCTCTGTCTCTTTCTCTCTCTTATTCTCTCATTCTCTCTCTCTGTCTGTCTCTCATTCTCTCTCTGTCTCTTTCTCTCTCTCATTTTCTCATTCTCTCTCTCTCTCTCTCCTTTTCACTGTCCCCGTCTCCCTCTCTGCCTGTCTCTTTCCTTCCACCTGTTCTTTCTCTGCCCCTTCCTCTCCTTCCCTCTTAATTCCGCCCCCCCCCCCATTTCTCCTTTTCTATTTTGCTCGATGATTTTGAAAACAAAAACTGGAGGGAAAACAGTGCCCCCCCACGCTCCGAGTCTTAACCCCCAAGTTTTTGTCCCAGCATGTGCGAGACCACTGAGTGAGCAGCTGCCTGCCGCCGCCCCCGACCCGCGGGGCGCCCGCTGGCCCTCCCTGTCCGCCGCGCGTCGGGTCCGCCGCGCGGGTCCCAGAGCTGCCGGCTGCCCGCCCACTGCTCTTGGCCTGTTTTGTTTTGTTTTGTTTTGTTTTGTTTTTTAGAGATTTAAACCAAGAGGAAGTATCTATGCTGTTTAATCCTACTACTACTATGACTGCTACTCTGGGGGGTGGGGGTGGGTCGAGGGTGGGGGGCAGAGGAAGCCCGTGCAGGTGGATTGGAGACCAACTCCAGCTGGCGGCCTGCGGCGACGGCCGGAGCAGGCGGACTTGGGCCGCGGGCTGTTACTTCTCTATGCACCAGATTGTATTTATTATTCCCCGGGAAACGAATCCCTTTTTAGCCCTGGAAAAGGAGTGAAAGGACAGAACGCACAGGGTTTCTAGAGAGCCCAGAATTGACAAGCCGAGAAGGGAATGAGACCCAGGCCGCGAGGATTTCTGGTTTTGTTTGTTGGGTTTTTTTGTACCTTTTAATTTAATTGCTTTGTGTTTCGTTTGCGTTTTTGTTTCTTTTTATTTTTGTTGTTGTTGTTGTGTTGAAAGCTGGACGGCCCTTGTGGGCTGGGGAGGGCCTCAGGGCCGAGTGCAAGAGGAGATGCGCCCAGCCCGGAGCGCCTGGCCCACCGTGCCCCCCGGGATCCCGGCAGCCTCCAGAGCTGGCCGGGCCCCTGGCCCTTCTTTCGTCCTTCAGTTGGAGTCCTTCGGCTCTGTCCAACTTGTGGGGCCCGGGGGAGTGCGCCCTCCGCCCCGAGAGTGGGGCTGACTTGTTCCTTCCCTTTCCTTTATTTTATTTTTCCATTTGCTACGAAAACTGAGGAAAGAGAAACAACGAATAAACCTGTTGAGATGGAAGCCCCGCTGTCGCCTCCGCTGCTCTGTTGGGGGGGGGGGGGGGGACTCTGAGTCTTCTTTCTCTCTGGGGCCAGTTTGGGAAGAGGGTGTGGAGTGTGGGCAGAGGCAGGGAAACGGGGAGTCGCGGAGACCCTCGGGGGCCCGGCCCACGGAAGGAAGCCCGGCGAGCAAGGGTGGCGGCGGCGGCCTGGGCTAGGGCGCTCGGGGCGGGGTGGGGCAGGGAAGGGGCTGGAGCCCCAGGGAGAGCTGAGCCCTGAGGGTGCCCTGCCCACGCCGGGCCCGGTCAGATGCCCTTGGGTCGCTTGGGATTGATGGTGGCCTGGAGTTGGGGGCAGGAGGGTGGGTTTTTGTTTAGTTTTGTTTTTCCTGGTCCTCAAGCGAAGCCCCCAAATGAGGCAGGAATTAAATGGGAAAGGGCCGAGGTTGGGCATGGGAATCCGTCTCTCTCCCGCTTCTTTCGCTGGATCTCTCTAGTTTGTCCAGGAGCCTCCTTCCCTGCGGCAAGTGTCCGGGTGCGGCCCGGGGCTCCCCGAGGCCCAGGCGGGGACACTGAGGATCCTGGAGCGGCAGTGAGATGGGGTCACTGAAGGGGGGGACGTGGAGCCCCGGGGAGACGAGAACGTGAGAGGACTGGGAGCGTTACGGCGGGTCCCCTTCCGGAGGGCGGCCGGGATGGCCGCTGCAGCTTGCTTTCCCTTCCCTAACCCAACTAGTCGGAGAGGCGAGGGAGAGGGCGAGGGTGACGTGGGCTGTTCCTTGTTGGGCCCTGATGACTGCAGTCCCTGGAGCCCTGACCGTCCAACTGCTGCTCACTTCCAGGGAGCCCTCGGGAATCTGCCTCTTCGGAAATCGGGCTCATTCCCACGACCACCGTCCCCCGATGGCGTGCAGTCTTTTGCAGAGGAAAGCCAATACTTCCGCACTTCGGGGGTCTGGATCGGCGGCTTCCTTTGCACCCTGAGTTGAGACTTTGGGACGAGACTGGGGTTTGGTTTTTTAAATGTTTTGGTTTTGTATTTTTTTTTGAGCCTAGAGAGACCCAGAGGGAAGAGGCCCTTCCCTTCTGCTTCCCCAGCTTTGCCTCCTCCCTCACTCACCTGGCTACTCTGTGCTCGTCCCAGCCCCCTTACAAGCGGCAGGTATTTAGCAGGTTTCGTTGACCTGATTTAAAGACGTCATTTGGTTTCTAGTCCTCAGGTGTGGGTCAAGGGAGAAGCTTTTTTAAATCCCGATTAAACATAAATACTTGGGTGTCCACCATCGACTGCAGCCCGGAGGATTCTGAGACTTGATCAGTTCCTTCCCTGCGCAGTAAGAGCCTGAGGGACCGAAAGGGAATTTATTACAACTGGGGGGGGGGGGGGGGGGGGGTTTAGGAAGCAGATTTGGGGATCGGTGCAGTGGTGAGAAAAGAAACAAAACCGAGAGAGAGCGAGTGCTGGGGCTGCGGGTAGGGAAGGCTATTCCTTCCCCAGAATGAAAACCCCTTCTGTTGGCTAATGGGCAGCTCCAAGACACTAGTGTTGAAGCAAGAACTACAAGTGCGGTAACCCAGAGGGCTTCTGGTGATTTCTTAGTCTCAGCCATTTCGGCAAGAAGCTTCTCTCCCAATTGCTCCAAGCAGCCTGGAGCTCAGAACTCGAAGCAGGAAACACCCAGGCACCAGGATTTCTGCTGGCACAGCTGCTCTGGAGCCAGTCGAAGGCAGCATTTCTTTCTGTAGAGAAATAGGAGGTATCAACCTTGGCTAGGCTGGAAAATGGGGGCCTTGCTTCAGAATAACTGGAGAAGGTGTAGGGAGTGGTAGGCAGCGGCTAAGTGTGGCTACTCCTCTTATCTTGTTTCGTGAAAGGAAAAAAAAATAACGGCTATTAGTACTCCGACCTTGGGAGTGTTTTCATTTTAGTGGAGGTTCCATAGCTGACACATAATCCCTTTTCCTTCATATTAAGTGATCTGAGCCACAATGGGATTGTGGTCCAAATCTAATTTCTCCAGATCATTTTATCTTCTGGTTCTAGTTTTTCACCTTCAGAAAGGAAGAAATGAATTGTACATTTACGCAAAACTTTTGAGGTTTATTGAATCCAGTGAGATTTTAAGCCTCAGTTTCCTCATCTGTAAAATGTGGATATCTTTAGCAAACCTTCAAGCTATTTTCCCACTATTATTATTACTTATTAACATCTGCATTTTACAGATGAGGAAACACCTTTGAGAGGATAAGCAATTTGCCTGTTTGTGACACAGAATCTTGTTTGGGAACAAAGGAAGGAAGGACTCAGATGGAACTGGATCAGGAGGTGAGTTCTTTCTTTCTTGCCTGGGGGCATTGCCTTTTCCTAAGGGAGGTGTATAGTTCTTAAAAAGTCTTGGAGTTGCTCTTCTCAGAGTCTCCAGCCTCTTTTTTCTTCTTTTCCCATCATATGGGTAGTGGAAGGAGTAATTTTATTAATACTTTGATCCATGGAAGGGGAAGGAGGTGTTTCATAACTGTACTCGGCAGCCACAATTGAAACCCGAGGTGTAAGAGGTAAGAGATGACTTTCTGCCATCTGAGGAAGAATACCATCCCAAGAAAGAATGTGGTTGTCTCTGGTACATTTTATCCCCAAGCTCCTTTACCCAGTGAAGAAATCTAGATAAACTAAAATCCTATCTCAGGTCACTGACTTTGGAATGAACCTGATGATAAGAGCAAAGAAAAATGGTGAATCAGAATAGGAGACAGAATTGATTCTTCCCTTTTTGTCTCAGGTGACAGTTCTAGGGAGGGGAAGTTTCTCATTTCAAGGCTTTTTTAAGGTCCCCGAAGTGCTTTCCAAGGGTCAATCCTATAAGGAAAAAGTGCAAAGGAGAAAAAAGGAATACTTGCGAGGGTAGAGGCCCTAAGAGGCCAGTTGTCTCATCAGGGTCATTGACACATGTCAAAGTCAGGATTTGAATTCAGGTCTCCTGAGTCCAGAGCCAGCAGAAGTTTTAAACCTGGGGCAAAGAGAAAATCATTATCTAGTGATGCATGTCATGTGATAAAAGGAGCACAGGTTTGGAGCCAAGAGCCCTGGCTTTCTTCCCTTCTACTTGGATAACCTTGGGCAAGATATCTCACCTCAGGCTTCAGCTCCTCCATCTGCAAAATGAGGAACCGCAAAACAAGATAATGGGCATAAAGCACTTTGGAAACCTCAAAACATGATATAAATGCCAGTTGTGACTTGAGGTTGCCAAAAAACCTTTGTAACTTCATGTTCTTAGAGAGCTGCCCTTAGCTCAGAGATATTAAATGACTTACTTGTTGATGGTCAGATATCTTATAAATGTAAGAAGCAGGCTCTAAGCTCAGGCCACCTTTGTCCAGTTCTCTATCCTTGATAACTCTATATCTTGATACAAATTAATATTAGTGATATTATTTATAATTGCTAAAACATGGATAATAATAAATGAGGGTGTTGGGCTAGATGAGATCTCAATCTCCTTCTGGCTCAATCTGATGGCACCTCCCAGCACGTACTATCTATACTCACCTGAAATGATATCCAACCCTATTTCTTGATAAATACTATCAAGAATACTAATACTAATAGTTGATATTTATACAGAGGTTTATAGATTACATTGCATTCGGCTGTCCTAGCAACCCTGTGAGCTAAATAGAGACATTTTCCCCATAATATAGGTAAGGCAACGGAGGCATAGAGATCCAAACCTACTTCCCTTTAAATATAAATTCAAAACTGCTTCTATTTCATTGCTCTCTTCTGCAGACTTGACAGCCCAGGTTCTGAGAATTTAAGGCTGGAATTGTCATTAATATATATATATATATGTGTATATATATATATATTCCAAAATCCTTATTTCTATAGACGAGTAAACTGAACTTCCTACTTCATGCCTTACTCACAGCTGAAGGCAAGTTAGCTTAGAAAGAAAAGCCTCGAGGACACCTTACTGATTTCTGATCATCTACACAAGCCTGCAGTCCTTAGTTATTGCTTAGTACTTGTAGAACTCCTTAGGAGCTTGATCTGGTCATGAATTCGGGCTTCCAGATTCTACTCTCTCCTGGGGTGACCCTCAGCTTAACCATCTAGTTTCCGACTGTGTTCACTTTTCGTTTAGGGTCCCGAGATTAAGGATAGTCAGTTGGCAACCTCTGAGCCCCTTCAGTTTTGTGTTTGTGTGTGTGTGTGTGTGTGTGTGTGTGTGTGTCTGTTTGTCTGTCTGTCTGTGTGTCTGTGTCTGTATGTCTGTCTCTGTGTCTGTGGTGGGTGGGTGTTTTTTTTATGTGTGTGAATGACTAGTTAGGATCCTAGGTTTCCCAAGTACCATCCCAAAGCAAGTCCCATGATAGGGGTGGAGGGTACACTTTGGGAGTCATTGACACATTGGAGGACTGGTTATCCATCCTACTGGAGGAAAACTGTGAGTCCAGTAGAGCCTACAGTGCATATAATCCCTGGTCTAAAAACTAAGAGGCAATAAAGGAATGCTGAAGGGGGAGGAAAGACTTCGGGTAAAATTGTACTTAAGAGTTTGGCTGTGGAAGGGACCTTAAAGATAATACAATCCACCCTTTCATTTTACAGATGAGAGACTTGAGTCCCAGGGAAAGGAAGGGACTTGTTAAGATCATATAGCTAGGAAGTAACAGAGCTGAGATTTGAAGATTTAGTCTTTTTTTAAAATTTATTTATTTATTTTCATCCATTTGTACAAGCATATTTCCAAGTTACATAATTTCCCTCCCTTCCCTCCCCTCTCCCCTCAGCAGGGAATAGTCAAGTTAGCACTTTACATACATATTTTGTTAAACATATTTTCAAATTAGTAATCTTTGGCATGAGGAATTAGGATTAAGGGAAAGAGATACATAAGTATCTTGTTTTATAAAATGTTCATCAAATTTGGGGGTTTTTCCCCTGTGTGTTTTGTTTGGGATTGTTTTGTCTGGTTTGGGATAACATAGTCCACAATCAGTCAAATACAGTTGTTGTAGCTCTCTGGACTGTCAAGAGGAGCTGCTTCCATCAAGGTTGTTCATCTCATAATGTTGTTGATGTGTACATTGTTCTCTTGGCTCTACTCCTTTCACTCAGCATCAGATCCCGTAAGTCATTCCATGCCTCTCTAGAGTCCGACCATTTAAGGTTTCTTATAGAACAATAATATTCCATATAACTTGTTTAGCCATTCCCCAATTAATGGGCCTCCCTGAAGCTTTATTCTTTGACTCCAAATGGGAGCTATAGGAGAGGATGGAGACCCTGCATTAATGTGTTTGGGATATGTCATCTGATGTTTGTGTTTTGTCTCTTTCTGTTTGTTCTTCATGTCTTACTGATTTTTAAAAAAATCAGTGTTTCCCAGTAGCCAACTCCACACAAAATAGAACCCTTCCTTGCAACCACAAAATACAATTAAGTAAAACAAACCATCATATTGACTGTATCTGACTAGGCCTGCCTCATTCCATACCTTTCTACCAAGAGGAAGAAGGCGGCGTATTCCAAGCTTAGTCCTCTGGAACCCGTGTTGGTCATTGATGTGAAGCTTGCATCAGTTCAAATAACTCTTCCCTAGTTTCTCTGCCTATCTCATATTTGCCATTTCTTATAGTTCATTAAAATTCCATTAGAATAATAACTAACATGCCAGTTCTATGCAAAGTACTTTGCAATTGTTATCTCCTTTGACACAACAAACCTGGGAAATAGAAACACTATTATCACTGTGTTACAGATGAGGAAAATCAGGTTGAGTGACTTGTTCAGGGTCACACAATAAGTAATGTCTGAAGTCAAATTTGAACTCAGATATCTCCAGGCTTAGAACTCTATTCACTACCCAAACTAACTACCCTGCTATATTCATTCACAAGTTGTTTAATCATTCCCCAGTAGTTGAGAATCCAATCACTTGGTTTCTTTTTTTTTTCTTGCAACCACAGAAAAAGCTACTATGAATATTTTGGTAAATATACAGTTTCCTCTGTTTAACTCTTTCAAGTATTTGCTCAGTAATAGCTCTATTGGGTCAAAGGATATAAATATTTTCCATGATTCTACCATAATTCCAAGTAATTTTCCAGAATAGTTGGATGACTTCACAGTTCCACCAGCATGTTTGTATTTTTATTGAATTTTGCTTTCATGATTAGGGAATGTGATAAGGGTATGTGTATGGGAATGTGGGCATGCTTTATCTTTAAGGAGCTCTTTGAGTGGTTGGTTGAGAGAACTCCATTATTGAGCAGTATGGGAGGGTGTCTGTGTTGGATGATTTGTAATGTTGGAATTACATTAGGTTTGTGTGGTATGTCTTGGCAGGGCATCTCTGTGAGATGTGTCTATAGAATACAGGATTAGAGTTAAAATGAATATTAGGGAAGCTGTATCTACATAGGTATTATTTGGGATGGGTTTCTCTCTACTGAGTGTAGGACTGAGCTGTACAATTTTGTGATTCTAGAAAAGTGATAGAAATCCTGGAGTCGTTCTTCTTCAGTTTCTGCCACTGTATTTTGGGATAGAATAAAAGTTGAATGGAATATGGGCAGGTATTGGGGGAGGTGAGGATGAAAGTATGTTGCTTGTGTTGGAACAGATTGAGTAGATGGAATAGGAAGAAAACCAAACACACACACACACACACACACACACACACACACACACACACACACACACACACACACTCTCACTCATCATTTCTTCCCTACAACCAGGGACTCACATATTACATGAATATACAGACAAGAAGGAATTGGTATCTCAAACTCGGCTTCTTTCCTCTTTCTGATCTAAGGATTCAGTAGTGGGAAAGTGAGTGTGGTGTCTTCTGACTAAACCCTCAAGACTTGCCCAAGAAATGGAGCCCATTCCCAGGGACCCTTAGGTATTCAAACATTCAGAAGCAGAGCTCCAAGATGTGGGACATCCCTAGGATCCATTCCTTCTTCCCTCTTGAAAGTAAGTATCCTAGTCTCCCATTCCCAATGCCCTTATCATCCTCTTAGGTCTAAGCTGGCCCCTTATCATTTAGCTCCTCTCTGCATTCTTGAGGACTATTTCCCCAGTTTCTTATACCATATATGTGTATATTTATATATATATATGTATATATATACATATATATATATGTACACACACACACACACACACACACACACACACACACACATACACATACCAAATTATTCCTTGACCCCTCCATACAGTCACCCATCCCTAGGATCATTTTCCTCCTCTTTGGTTTGGAGTAGCTTGGCCAAAATCTTAAAACCTTTGCTGATATTCTCCTTGTAGGCACCCTGGCCCCTGTTCTCCACCATCCCCTCCCTTGAGTTCAGAGGTCATGCAGATACTAAGGACCTAGGAGCCAGGTCTCTCCCTGGTCCTCTTTTGTCTCTAGGGATGAGTCTAATATGGACCAGGGTGCCCATAAGGTCTCAGACCCCAAGACAAGAGATGAGTATGTAAGTGTATTTAGGAGAATGTAGGAATACATTTTCCTTGCCCTTGCCCTTGCCCTTGCCCTGGGAAAATAACTATAAAATTCCATACTTCTATGTCCCTCAGAGGACATCCAGTGCCTATATCTGAGCAAAAATTCTATGACATTCCCAAAGAATGGTCAGCTAGTCTCCACTTGAACACTTCTGGTGACAGGAAAGATGCTGCTAAAGCAGCCGATTCCACTTTTCTCCTTAGAGGAAGCCCAAATCTCTACTTCTCTGTAACCCTTCCCTATCCACTCCCCACTCCCATCACCCCAGCTCAGCACCTCTATTACTCCTAATTCTATCTTCTAGAACCAAGAAGGGCAAATCCAAGCTTTATTCTTCATTCAGTCAACAAGCATTTATTAAGGGCTTATTATGGGCCAGTCACTATGCTAAACACTGGGAACAAATATAAGCACAAGGTCAGTCCCTACCCTCAAGGAGCTTGCAGTCTAATGGGAGAAGTAAAGCGGCAAGATAGCCTGCTTGGCAGCGTGGTAGAGAAAGTCTAGGTGCAGCCTGGAGAGGAATGAAGCCCTGACTGACCTTCTTAAATGCAGGTTCTGGGAGGAGCCATCCAATCAGCAGGAGAGGCAGAGGGGACCCTGGATACTGTCACTGTGTGACTTCAAGTGTTGAAGTGATCTTTTATGGGTTCCTGTCAGCACTTTCATCTTCAATGCCATCTGCAAATTAGATAAACATGTTATCTCCACCTTCATGCAGGTTATAAATAAAATGCTGAACAGTGTAGAACCAAGGACAGATCCCTGGAGCCCTCCACTAGAGACTTTCCCCTTTTTTGATTTTGAGGAAATCTAAGGAAAGGGACTGGTTGTTTGGTTTGTTCTGTTTCTTTTTGTCCCTCAGGACTTAGCACCACCTACTTATTAAGTAGGCCCTTAATAAATGTTTACTGACTGACTTTCCAATCCATTAATGACTTCCCCTTAGTTCTATACTATAGGATTGTTGCGGTAAACAGTTTGTAAGCCTTAAGCCACTATATGAGGATGAACAGCTGTTATTATTTAAGCAGTTCTAAAGTCACCCGACTGTCCTGAGTTCTACCCCACACCTCTCTACTTATCTCCAAGGACAACAATGAGAGACTTGGTCAATGGCTCTGCCAAAATCCAGATTAGCGACATCTACTGAAATTGAATAAAGGTTTATTAAGGATCTGATATCTGCAAGGCCTATCACTAAACACATGGGATTCAGAGACAGGGACAGGAGCCCATCTCAACACTGGGGGTGTCTACAACATTCTCCTTGACTCTCACTCCACTCCATACTCATTCTGAATAGGAGGCCTGTTTTTCCTGAAGCCGACCATGCTCGGCCCTTGGTGATCATCACTTCCTTTACTAAAGCCCACAATCAATCCCATTATGGACACCTTATTGAAGATGTTCTGGAACTCTTCCTGGTGTTCCCTGTTTCCTGACCTCTCTGACTTCTCTGCCTTTATTTCCTGATTCTCCAGGGGCCCCTCCCCACTCCATTCCATCTTGTCCTCTCTCTCTCTCCTTCCCTGATGATGGGGATGAGGGGGCTGAACCCTCCTCATTCCCAAAGGGGCTTTCTAGCCTGAACTCCCCCACTGTCTCCATCGTCCAGTCAACAACCCCCCCCCCCCCC